>NC_069502.1:19236091-19238591 GCF_027579735.1 Bombina bombina | reverse complement strand
CAATAATTTCTTACACTTTGGGAGCAATCATTTACTAAATTGGAAGAAAAATATCCCTTTCAGTCAGTTTTGTAGAATAAGACGTAATTGCTCCTCTATAGACAAGTATGACGAACAATCACAAACACTTAAGTCAAGATTTTTAGAGAAAGGCTACCCATTACAACTGGTAACTAACAGCTATAAAAGGGCCAGGGAACTCAATCGTACAAATTTACTTATGTCAATAAATAACAACGATGAGAAAAAACAAGAGAACTCATACAAGGAGATCCCTCTATTTGTGACCCAATATAACTCTAACTATAAAGCTATAAGAAAAACCCTAGAAAAACATTGGCCACTTCTTATGAGAGACCCCATTTTGAAAAAAACATTACCTGGACGGCCTAAAGTGGTATATCGAAGGGCATCTACCTTAAAACAAAAATTAGCCCCCAGTAAAGTGGTCATGTTATCGAAAGGTACAACACAGAAAAACACCTTAAAGAAACCCGTAATGATGACCACTAGACATCAACTGAAAGGCAGTTTTAGGTGTGGCAAGACCCGCTGTTTTATGTGTGATTATATCACCCATAAAGCTTCCAAGGTGAAATCTCACACAACGGGAGAACAACATCAGATAACCTCGAGAATAACTTGTGATTCATCATATGTGATATATGTTCTCACCTGCGAATGTGGGGTCCAATATATTGGGAGAACCTGTAGAAAAATAAGAACCAGGTGGAGTGAACACCTTAGAAATATTAAAAACAAATCTATGAAACATAGTGTACCTAGGCATGTTTGCCAGGAACACACTGCAGGGAGATGCAGATTTAGTATTACTCCATTAGAAAGTATCCCACCTAGTCGTACTTATAACAGGTTCTCAAGACTCAGACAAAGAGAGACCTATTGGATCTATAAGTTCAAAACATTGTTTCCATTAGGTCTCAATGAAGTAATAGATACCGCTAGCTTTGTATGATTATATGCACATTATTGTGAACCGGAGTTTAATCCTATGTGGACATCTGCCTACTTCTCCATACACATTTAATTTCACATATTATATTAGTTTATGTAGTTAGATTATTATAGTTATTAGCATGTAGGTCACCATTATGATTTATTACATTATACACAGAACTCAATACACTTCTTGTATTTAGATATTAGTATATAGATCACCTCTGATGAAGTTTAACTATTATGTATCAATAGGAGATATTAATATCACTATAATGGTGGTTGATTGTTAGGTATCACTTCATTATTATTATTTTTAGGATTTATCACATTATACACACATCTCTATACACTTATTGTTAGGTATCACTGCACTATCATTTTTATGATTAATAACATTATACATTTATCTCAACACACCTTTTTTTTTTTTTTTTTTTTTTTAGATATTGTTTTATAGATCACTTTTGATTAATTTAATTATGATGTATTAATAAGAGATATCAATATCACTGTAATGGTTGATGATTGTTAGGTTTCACTTTATTATTAGTTATATTTTTATTATGAGGACCAGTTAGGTCTGATATGATCATGGAGCCTCTCATGGTGTTTAAGGTTAGATATAATATTTGTTCATTTATATCACTCGGTTTTATACCTCATGTTAACTATTGGTAGGGATGAATGACCCGTTCAGTTTTACTCGAATTATTGGCACTGATAGGATTAGCAGTAGTTGGATTTGAAGTGAGTGGTAAGATGTTGTACATACTAATGATCTTAGGATCACAATGTGTTGATCATTCTGGTAAAAGTATTGACCAGCTCATCTCTATATCTAGTAGTGGCCCCCACATTTATTGGTGATACTGTTAGGGTGACTAGTGTTGAACAGAAAGAGTTAATAAGACATATTATGAAGTAAGGGTCACAAATAGGCAAGCACTTTTCCACATATAGTACCTTAGCTATAATGATAATAAATGGTGCTTTCGAAACAGACAGTCAGCTTTTTTTTACTTAAACAGGCTAACACTAATACTTATTATTATAAATACTGGTGAGCCGAGAATAGATATATCTCGGTTATTTAGTATTCCCTTCATTGTCTTGGTGTTTATGTACTATGGTATTAGACAGAGGTACACTTAGGAATGTATATAGTGGGGATTTTAGGGGCTGGTCGCATACTATCGATATATGCCGTATGATCTAGTGTCACCAATTGGATACTTACTGGTACCAGAGTTTAACCTATAGGAGCAGCTATTTGGGATTACAAATATGTAGCCATAGAAACAAATGCATTTATTTATGTGAGTGCCCACAGAATTTATGTTGACAGCCCCGTGACGTAGTAAGGGGGCGGGTACCTCAGTTGACAGACCTGAGACTCGAGAAGTAACTCTAAGATTGATCGGTACTCTTCACTAACGCCGACAATAATTGTAGTGGGCGGCTGGCACCGGGGGTACAATTTACCATATTTGTGAGCCTACGATCTGCTGACACACTCGAGTAGGGGCGTGCAGCGGTCAGC